>NC_090851.1:13801289-13831289 GCF_024217435.2 Syngnathus scovelli | reverse complement strand
ATTAGTTAAATCAGCATCTCGTGCATTTTTCATGTTCTAAACATAAAAATAAAGGTATAAATAAATAGTAATTTATTCTTTACCATCAGTTTACATATTAGTTAAATCAGCAGGTATTGCATGTGTTAGCTTCATGCGGCTAAAACCACCAGCTTAACGTCACTTCGCCACGTGTGACGCCGCCAGACTGAGACTGCTCCGCGACGAAGACACGCTGCTCATAACGAAACACAACATACACGGTGAGTAAATCAACTGCATGTAAATACTAAGTACAAGAAACTGATGTAGAAATGCTTTTTGTCCAGACCCCGAGGGGTTTATATGCAATGATTATGGCTTCGGATTCGGTATATTGTCACTCGGATGGCGTAACGTTTTCCCCTCAGACAGTCCGGCTTTTTAACTTGTTATTCATCTTAGCTTGCAGTGGTTTTAAAAACAATGGTGTAAAAGAGAACGACAGAATGTATAATTGCTCCTTGTTATATTCAGGATGATTTCGATGTGCTAATGTTTCATAATTGCTAAGCCCAGAACCGGACTCTGGCCGTAATTGCCGAAACCACTTCAAAACTCGTCAAACACGTGTGTGCTCAGTGTTATGATATATCTGCATGTCTTCTGTATTTCTCGGTGGTTTTCTATCAGAATGCTTTCTTTAAATAACACAAGCATTCTGACGCAAATAAAACTATCCGGAAACTAGCTTATTGGCTAATTAGCTACCGCTAATCAGGATGCTACGTTCACTTTTCAAACACAAACATAATAAAAACGAGTTGGTAGCTCCTGAAAAGTATAACGAGTTATACTGGTAAAACTATTGAAATAACTTTTCTTTGGATGCAGCACCTGGTTGGAACTGTGACTAGTTAAAAGTAACAAAGCTCAGCTTCAAACCGACAAACATTTTCATTAATATATCAGTATTTTCTGAAAAATATTCTTTCTTTAATCACTCTTGTTCTGTTAGTTCTCAGGCCAGGCTTATTCCTTCAGTCTTTATACAGTGGATGATTACAAATCTTTTAAAATTAATATAGAGTGCTTGTTAAAGTTCTCTCTGCCATGTTTTGAATTATTTTTTAGAGCCAGAAATGTCCAAAAGGAAAGCAAGAAAAAAGCCTGCTGATGAAGCAGCCTTTTACATTTAATCCTCAAAGGACAAACCTGGACTAGTGGAAAGATTTATTGATGATCAAAAAGGTAATAAACTCATTTTTAGACCATTTATCCATTAAGTATATATTTATTTATTTTATAAAACAACACAAAAAACAATCAAATTCAGATTGGTTGTTGTATTTCTGTTTCTAAGCGAGAACTTAGTATTAAAATTGTAAGATAACACCACAATTATTTGGTTAAAGGTGTATCTTAAAGAAATATTTTCTCATAACCAATGGTTTTATATAAAATGTCCTTGCAGGAAGAGGCGTGTTTGCTACCCAGCACTTTGAACAAGGAGAGTTCATCTTATAATACAGGGGTCAACTTCTGTCAGCAGAAAAATGCCAAACAAGCAAGTACTCTGAAAAGGAGAGTACATTTCTCTTTGACTTTGAATGGCAGAATCATTACTGGTGGTATGTATATCCAAATATTTTCGATACAATAATTATGAACTCTAGAAAGAGACTGGAATAAAATACCCTAAATTAGTGAGTCACTCAGAAGCAATATTTCAATAACACATCAGGATTGTGGCATTAACAATTTTTTTTATTTAGTGCTATGATGTTCAAAAAGACATTGTTTCCCTCTCAACTTTTCTTTTGAAATGTTGCAAGTTTTTATTTCTGTAAGCCAACTTTTATTTTACTAAAAAACTAGTTATATGATACAAAATGTTTGATTTCTGTTTTTTCTTTCCTAGTATTGATGCATCAACAGAGGATGGCTCTCTTGGAAGATTAGTGAATGACAACCACAAGTCTCCAAACTGCACCATGAAAAAAATAGTAAATGACGAGCCCCATTTGTGCCTTTTTGCCATCAAAAACATAGAAATGGGAACTGAAATCAATTACAACTATGGTGATTCTAAATGGCCATGGCGTGAAAAAGTAAGTCAGTAAGATCAAGTATGCAAGTTGGAATATTAATTTGTTATTAAAAAAAAGGAAGATTTTTGTCTCTTTTATTTGAATTACTCTCAGTATGATGTTGGTAAGTTATTTGTGGTTTTGATTCCAGGTGACAGGCTCTCAGGCTCCTGTTGACGGTGCGCTGCCTGAACCAGCCAGAACTTGGCAGGACTCTGGCCCTGATGATAACATCAAACAAGATGCCAGCCAACAGGTAACATTCAGTTAGACTTTGTTGTAAGAAATAAACTTTGTAGACCTTTTCTTGTTCTCTTAGTTTACAGCTTTTAGTTGGAAAGCTGTTCTTTAGTCAGAAGGTACCTTAAACAGCATTCAGCCAACCATTGGATCACACGGTTTTAGTGGTTCTCCTCATAGAGCCCAAACGAACCAGTGGCACACACACCTATACATGGATATTTGAAACATGCGCCCATGGGTGTCCAACCAAGCCAATCATTCACACACACATAACAGATTTCTGATGGCTACTTGTGGGGCCCTCCGTATGGATCGAAAGTTGTCTTGGTTATTCCAACCAAGCCAATCATTCACACACACATAACAGATTTCTCATGGCTACTTGTGGGGCCCTCCGTATGGATCGAAAGTTGTCTTGGTTATTCCAACCAAGCCAATCATTCACACACACATAATAACAGATTTCTGACGGCTACTTGTGGGGCCCTCCGTATTGACCGAAGGTTGTCTCATGTTTTTAGATCATATTTTGGTTATGGACATTATGGAGGCTGATTATATTACAGCTATAGTTCCACACATCCTCAACAGCAAAACGGCTAAAGTGTCATGCTGAAGGATGCTCCACTACATCCATAAAGATGCTGTTATAGGACCTGATTAGACATCAGGGCTGACTGGAACACTTTAGTTAGAAAAGCTTGTTTGGTTTTGGGGACTAACTTCACATGATTTAACTATACAGGTCTTGAGTCTGTCATTTGTGGTGTCTGTATGATGTTGGTAAGTTATTTGTGGTTTTAATTCCAGGTGACAGGCTCTCAGGCTCCTGTTGACGGTGCGCTGCCTGAACCAGCCAGAACTTGGCAGGACTCTGACCCTGATGATAACATCAAACAAGATGCCAGCCAACAGGTAACATTCAGTTAGACTTTGTTGTAAGAAATAAACTTTGTAGACCTTTTCTTGTTCTCTTAGTTTACAGCTTTTAGTTGGAAAGCTGTTCTTTAGTCAGAAGGTACCTTAAACAGCATTCAGCCAACCATTGGATCACACGGTTTTAGTGGTTCTCCTCATAGAGCCCAAACGAACCAGTGGCACACACACCTATAGAAGGATTGTTAAAACATGCGCCCATGGGTGTCCAACCAAGCCAATCATTCACACACACAACAGATTTCTGATGGCTACTTGTGGGGCCCTCCGTATGGATCTAAAGTTGTCTTGGTTATTCCAACCAAGCCAATCATTCACACACACACAATAACAGATTTCTGATGGCTACTTGTGGGGCCCTCCGTATGGATCGAAAGTTGTCTCATGTTTTTAGATCATATTTTGGTTATGGACATTATGGAGGCTGATTATATTACAGCTATAGTTCCACACATCCTCAACAGCTAAACGGCTAAAGTGTCATGCTGAAGGATGCTCCACTACATCCATAAAGATGCTGTTATAGGACCTGATTAGACATCAGGTCTGACTGGAACACTTTAGTTAGAAAAGCTTGTTTGGTTTTGGGGACTAACTTCACATGATTTAACTATACAGGTCTTGAGTCTGTCATTTGTGGTGTCTGTATGATGTTGGTAAGTTATTTGTGGTTTTAATTCCAGGTGACAGGCTCTCAGGCTCCTGTTGACGGTGCTCTGCCTGAACCAGCCAGAACTTGGCAGGACTCTGACCCTGATGATAACATCAAACAAGATGCCAGCCAACAGGTAACATTCAGTTAGACTTTGTTGTAAGAAATAAACTTTGTAGACCTTTTCTTGTTCTCTTAGTTTACAGCTTTTAGTTGGAAAGCTGTTCTTTAGTCAGAAGGTACCTTAAACAGCATTCAGCCAACCATTGGATCACACGGTTTTAGTGGTTCTCCTCATAGAGCCCAAACGAACCAGTGGCACACACACCTATACATGGATATTTGAAACATGCGCCCATGGGTGTCCAACCAAGCCAATCATTCACACACACATAACAGATTTCTGATGGCTACTTGTGGGGCCCTCCGTATGGATCTAAAGTTGTCTTGGTTATTCCAACCAAGCCAATCATTCACACACACACATTAACAGATTTCTGATGGCTACTTGTGGGGCCCTCCGTATGGATCAAAGGTTGCCTCATGTTTTTAGATCATATTTTGGTTATGGACATTATGGAGGCTGATTATATTACAGCTATAGTTCCACACATCCTCAACAGCTAAACGGCTAAAGTGTCATGCTGAAGGATGCTCCACTACATCCATAAAGATGCTGTTATAGGACCTGATTAGACATCAGGTCTGACTGGAACACTTTAGTTAGAAAAGCTTGTTTGGTTTTGGGGACTAACTTCACATGATTTAACTATACAGGTCTTGAGTCTGTCATTTGTGGTGTCTGTATGATGTTGGTAAGTTATTTGTGGTTTTAATTCCAGGTGACAGGCTCTCAGGCTCCTGTTGACGGTGCTCTGCCTGAACCAGCCAGAACTTGGCAGGACTCTGACCCTGATGATAACATCAAACAAGATGCCAGCCAACAGGTAACATTCAGTTAGACTTTGTTGTAAGAAATCAACTTTGTAGACCTTTTCTTGTTCTCTTAGTTTACAGCTTTTAGTTGGAAAGCTGTTCTTTAGTCAGAAGGTACCTTAAACAGCATTCAGCCAACCATTGGATCACATGGTTTTAGTGATTCTCCTCATAGAGCCCAAACGAACCAGTGGCACACACACCTATAGAAGGATTGTTGAAACATGCGCCCATGGGTGTCCAACCAAGCCAATCATTCACACACACATAACAGATTTCTGATGGCTACTTGTGGGGCCCTCCGTATGGATCTAAAGTTGTCTTGGTTATTCCAACCAAGCCAATCATTCACACACACACAATAACAGATTTCTGATGGCTACTTGTGGGGCCCTCCGTATGGATCGAAAGTTGTCTTGGTTATTCCAACCAAGCCAATCATTCACACACACATAATAACAGATTTCTCATGGCTACTTGTGGGGCCCTCCGTATGGATCGAAAGTTGTCTTGGTTGTTCCAACCAAGCCAATCATTCACACACACATAATAACAGATTTCTGACAGCTACTTGTGGGGCCCTCCGTATTGACCGAAGGTTGTCTCATGTTTTTAGATCATATTTTGGTTATGGACATTATGGAGGCTGATTATATTACAGCTATAGTTCCACACATCCTCAACAGCAAAACGGCTAAAGTGTCATGCTGAAGGATGCTCCACTACATCCATAAAGATGCTGTTATAGGACCTGATTAGACATCAGGGCTGACTGGAACACTTTAGTTAGAAAAGCTTGTTTGGTTTTGGGGACTAACTTCACATGATTTAACTATACAGGTCTTGAGTCTGTCATTTGTGGTGTCTGTATGATGTTGGTAAGTTATTTGTGGTTTTAATTCCAGGTGACAGGCTCTCAGGCTCCTGTTGACGGTGCGCTGCCTGAACCAGCCAGAACTTGGCAGGACTCTGACCCTGATGATAACATCAAACAAGATGCCAGCCAACAGGTAACATTCAGTTAGACTTTGTTGTAAGAAATAAACTTTGTAGACCTTTTCTTGTTCTCTTAGTTTACAGCTTTTAGTTGGAAAGCTGTTCTTTAGTCAGAAGGTACCTTAAACAGCATTCAGCCAACCATTGGATCACACGGTTTTAGTGGTTCTCCTCATAGAGCCCAAACGAACCAGTGGCACACACACCTATACATGGATATTTGAAACATGCGCCCATGGGTGTCCAACCAAGCCAATCATTCACACACACATAACAGATTTCTGATGGCTACTTGTGGGGCCCTCCGTATGGATCGAAAGTTGTCTTGGTTATTCCAACCAAGCCAATCATTCACACACACATAACAGATTTCTCATGGCTACTTGTGGGGCCCTCCGTATGGATCGAAAGTTGTCTTGGTTATTCCAACCAAGCCAATCATTCACACACACATAATAACAGATTTCTGACGGCTACTTGTGGGGCCCTCCGTATTGACCGAAGGTTGTCTCATGTTTTTAGATCATATTTTGGTTATGGACATTATGGAGGCTGATTATATTACAGCTATAGTTCCACACATCCTCAACAGCAAAACGGCTAAAGTGTCATGCTGAAGGATGCTCCACTACATCCATAAAGATGCTGTTATAGGACCTGATTAGACATCAGGGCTGACTGGAACACTTTAGTTAGAAAAGCTTGTTTGGTTTTGGGGACTAACTTCACATGATTTAACTATACAGGTCTTGAGTCTGTCATTTGTGGTGTCTGTATGATGTTGGTAAGTTATTTGTGGTTTTAATTCCAGGTGACAGGCTCTCAGGCTCCTGTTGACGGTGCGCTGCCTGAACCAGCCAGAACTTGGCAGGACTCTGACCCTGATGATAACATCAAACAAGATGCCAGCCAACAGGTAACATTCAGTTAGACTTTGTTGTAAGAAATAAACTTTGTAGACCTTTTCTTGTTCTCTTAGTTTACAGCTTTTAGTTGGAAAGCTGTTCTTTAGTCAGAAGGTACCTTAAACAGCATTCAGCCAACCATTGGATCACACGGTTTTAGTGGTTCTCCTCATAGAGCCCAAACGAACCAGTGGCACACACACCTATAGAAGGATTGTTAAAACATGCGCCCATGGGTGTCCAACCAAGCCAATCATTCACACACACAACAGATTTCTGATGGCTACTTGTGGGGCCCTCCGTATGGATCTAAAGTTGTCTTGGTTATTCCAACCAAGCCAATCATTCACACACACACAATAACAGATTTCTGATGGCTACTTGTGGGGCCCTCCGTATGGATCGAAAGTTGTCTCATGTTTTTAGATCATATTTTGGTTATGGACATTATGGAGGCTGATTATATTACAGCTATAGTTCCACACATCCTCAACAGCTAAACGGCTAAAGTGTCATGCTGAAGGATGCTCCACTACATCCATAAAGATGCTGTTATAGGACCTGATTAGACATCAGGTCTGACTGGAACACTTTAGTTAGAAAAGCTTGTTTGGTTTTGGGGACTAACTTCACATGATTTAACTATACAGGTCTTGAGTCTGTCATTTGTGGTGTCTGTATGATGTTGGTAAGTTATTTGTGGTTTTAATTCCAGGTGACAGGCTCTCAGGCTCCTGTTGACGGTGCTCTGCCTGAACCAGCCAGAACTTGGCAGGACTCTGAACCTGATGATAACATCAAACAAGATGCCAGCCAACAGGTAACATTCAGTTAGACTTTGTTGTAAGAAATAAACTTTGTAGACCTTTTCTTGTTCTCTTAGTTTACAGCTTTTAGTTGGAAAGCTGTTCTTTAGTCAGAAGGTACCTTAAACAGCATTCAGCCAACCATTGGATCACACGGTTTTAGTGGTTCTCCTCATAGAGCCCAAACGAACCAGTGGCACACACACCTATACATGGATATTTGAAACATGCGCCCATGGGTGTCCAACCAAGCCAATCATTCACACACACATAACAGATTTCTGATGGCTACTTGTGGGGCCCTCCGTATGGATCGAAAGTTGTCTTGGTTATTCCAACCAAGCCAATCATTCACACACACATAATAACAGATTTCTCATGGCTACTTGTGGGGCCCTCCGTATGGATCGAAAGTTGTCTTGGTTATTCCAACCAAGCCAATCATTCACACACACATAATAACAGATTTCTGACAGCTACTTGTGGGGCCCTCCGTATTGATCGAAGGTTGTCTCATGTTTTTAGATCATATTTTGGTTATGGACATTATGGAGGCTGATTATATTACAGCTATAGTTCCACACATCCTCAACAGTTAAACGGCTAAAGTGTCATGCTCAAGGATGCTCCACTACATCCATAAAGATGCTGTTATAGGACCTGATTAGACATCCAGAACCGACTGTAACACTTTAGTTAGAAAAGCTTGTTTGGTTTCGGGGACTAACTTCACATGATTTAACTATACAGGTCTTGAGTCTGTCATTTGTGGTGTCTGTATGATGTTGGTAAGTTATTTGTGGTTTTAATTCCAGGTGACAGGCTCTCAGGCTCCCGTTGATGGTGCGCTGCCTGAACCAGCCAGAACTTGGCAGGACTCTGACCCTGATAATAACATCAAACAAGATGCCAGCCAACAGGTAACATTCAGTTAGACTTTGTTGTAAGAAATAAACTTTGTAGACCTTTTCTTGTTCTCTTAGTTTACAGCTTTTAGTTGGAAAGCTGTTCTTTAGTCAGAAGGTACCTTAAACAGCATTCAGCCAACCATTGGATCACACGGTTTTAGTGGTTCTCCTCATAGAGCCCAAACGAACCAGTGGCACACACACCTATAGATGGATATTTGAAACATGCGCCCATGGGTGTCCAACCAAGCCAATCATTCACACACACATAAAAGATTTCTGATGGCTACTTGTGGGGCCCTCCGCATGGATCGAAAGTTGTCTTGGTTATTCCAACCAAGCCAATCATTCACACACACATAATAACAGATTTCTGATGGCTACTTGTGGGGCCCTCCGTATGGATCTAAAGTTGTCTTGGTTATTCCAACCAAGCCAATCATTCACACACACATAATAACAGATTTCTGATAGCTACTTGTGGGGCCCTCCGTATGGATCGAAGGTTGTCTCATGTTTTTAGATCATATTTCGGTTATGGACATTATGGAGGCTGATTATATTACAGCTATAGTTCCACACATCCTCAACAGTTAAACGGCTAAAGTGTCATGCTCAAGGATGCTCCACTACATCCATAAAGATGCTGTTATAGGACCTGATTAGACATCCAGAACTGACTGGAACACTTTAGTTAGAAAAGCTTGTTTGGTTTTGGGGACTAACTTCACATGATTTAACTATACAGGTCTTGAGTCTGTCATTTGTGGTGTCTGTATGATGTTGGTAAGTTATTTGTGGTTTTAATTCCAGGTGACAGGCTCTCAGGCTCCTGTTGATGGTGCGCTGCCTGAATCAGCCAGAACTTGGCAGGACTCTGACCCTGATGATAACATCAAACAAGATGCCAGCCAACAGGTAACATTCAGTTAGACTTTGTTGTAAGAAATAAACTTTGTAGACCTTTTCTTGTTCTCTTAGTTTACAGCTTTTAGTTGGAAAGCTGTTCTTTAGTCAGAAGGTACCTTAAACAGCATTCAGCCAACCATTGGATCACACGGTTTTAGTGGTTCTCCTCATAGAGCCCAAACGAACCAGTGGCACACACACCTATAGATGGATTGTTGAAACATGCGCCCATGGGTGTCCAACCAAGCCAATCATTCACACACACATAACAGATTTGTGATGGCTACTTGTGGGGCCCTCCGTATGGATCTAAAGTTGTCTTGGTTATTCCAACCAAGCCAATCATTCACACTCACATAATAACAGATTTCTGAAATATGGTTTCTTGTGGCTTCTTTGTTGTAAATTTTGGAGCCTTTTCCATGTTTTATATGTAAAATTTCCTGTGATATAAGGTTTTGGCATATTTCAGAGGATGTGTACAGCACCGGTCGTCTACCAGTTAAGATATTGGACAGAAATTTTAATTATTTTGAGCAAAGAAATTCTAGTCTTTATATTAATACAGCATATAAGAGTAGCTTGCAGAAACTAACAACACATTTCTTTTAATTCCCTCCATAGAGCTATCAATTATCAAAGGAGTTTCTCAAAGTGGACTACTCAGACAGTGATGATACTGACAATGATTCCCAAAAGGACTGCTCTGTACCTCTGCAAATCAATCTGCTCAAAACAAGAGTATATTAAATTTGACCAAGCATTCTTATACAGGTGCAGTTAATTTTTGTTTTAGAATATTGCTATACTGTGTTTTTTTTCTGTACTTAAAAATCATCATTTCAGATGGGCTGATCCCAGAAGTGATAGAAGTGACCTCTTGTACCTCCGCATCTCGTGGCCCAAGTAATGAAAAGTCTGCCAAAAAGGGAGGTGAGTTTAGAGTAATCCTTTTCAATATATAACTTTATCACAGTTGCTTTTAAATTGCCCAATTGTTACTACTGTATCAGTATCTAATTATCCTCACATATGCTGCTTACTAAGATTTAGATGACCCAAGCAAGATATATTAAACACCACTTGACTTTTTTTCTTAGACATGTAAGGTCTAAACTTTTGAATTTTGTCATAAAATGAAAATTGACCCATCCTTTCTCATGTGAGTTACAGGTCATTGCTAACCTTGATTATATGTGAGATGTTTGTTTACATCTATTTTTAAATAGAGGTAATGTATACATGACACATTTACCTCAAAAGAGAGAAAGAAAAATTGCTCTAGATTAACCTATTAGTGAATATGCAAATTCACACATTGTCACACCAAGGCAGATACCATTCTTATACAGCTTGCATTTAATTTTTTACACACTATATATTTCCAAATTTACTTTTATCATCTTTGTTTGTCCATGTGTAGCACGTTATCAAAGCAAATTCCCCATACATGTAAAACACTGTCTGAAAAAAGTTTTTCTCTGATTTTTATTTTTTATTTTCCCTGATTTTGCAACAACTTGTATCTGTTCTTAATGGTTTTGTCAGAGAAATGGTGCATCCCAATGTGCTGCCATGGTGGAGTTTGACTGCCTGTGCAACCTCTGTAGGGTCCAGGAATTGCTTCATCTACCAGCAGTGACATTCTGGTCAAATGCAAAACTGCTTAAAAGTAATCAAGAAAATGAGAGACCTCTTTCCCCCACCACCAAAACTGGGGGCATTCTAATGTTACCCTTTTGTGCATCTATTTTTAATTTTGTTAATATCAAAACAGCTGACACTGAAGACCACCTAGCAACTTAAATGACCGGATTAATATCTCAGATATTAACTGATTTACTTATGTCTATTGTAGGCTCATCACTGTTGACAAAGATAGTTGACGTTATAAAATATCTCATTTGAATTATATTGTCGGATAATTGTCCATAAAGTGAATGTATTCTTTATGCAATTTTGTTCTAATTAAGTTGTAAACTAAAAAGTGCTCTTCCTATGCCCTTAGGTAACGGAAAAGTTGTGAAAAGAAGCTGGACCCCAGAGGAATGTGCTGCAGTAAATAAACATTCAAGGAAGTATATATTGACAAATCAGGTTCCTGGTAAGCTTGACTGCGAGAGATGCATTGCTGCAGAACCACAAGCACCGAGCTGTTAAGTACTTTGTCAAAAAGAGAATAACCACCATGAGGAGAAAATATGAGTGAAACAGCTTCCCTTAACAGAGATAGAAACACATGGCTGGTCCTGTTTCACCATTTGTTCACTATTTGTTTGTGATTTTTTTTATGCTCCACTTCTCCTGTTCGTAAATTTTAGATTAAATAAGTTCCTTTATTCATTGGCTACATTTGTAATGTGTCCATTTAAAATTTTGACTCGACAATTATTACTTGTAAATCCTGTGTACTTTATAGTTAGCTAAAATGCAGAATTTAAATATTTTAAAATGTACCAATATGACTGAACAAATTGAAGAATATTAAGACTGTGACCAAGGAAAATGGACCAGAATCTGAATAAAGACTTCAGAATGTATTTTAGAATGCACATTTCAATGTATATCTAGTATATTTAGCCAGATGAAAGTATTAATAACACTAACAAAATTTTTAGGTTTTCTCAAATGATTAAGTCCACACAAATGCATGTTTGGGTTAGATTAGGGTTGGGGTTGAACTTGATAGATCCTCTTTATAAAGGCAGACCTAACAAGTCTTAAATCTTAACAGCAAGCTCCATAACTGGCTAAAAAAATAATGTGTGTATAGGTAGACCTCTTAAGGTTGAAATATTAAAAGCGATCCCCATAACTGACTAAAAATCTCATGTGTGTAAAGGTGGACCCCGCAAAGCCGGAATGTTAGAAACAGGCCCCAGATATGACTGAAAAACTGACATGAAAAAAAAAGTTTCAAATTGTGTTTATTGAAAGTGATTTTTAGTAACAAGATTTTTTTTGGGAGTTGCCTGATTTTTTTCATAGTTCTTGGACCACTAGAAAGGGTGGACCCCAGAACTCGGTAAATTAAGTTGGGTCCTGCAGAGGGAGGTTAACAAGGATGTGTGTGTGTGTGTGTGTGTGTGTGTGTGTGTGTTCAGTATAACTATGGTGGAAGATGTGTGGTTTGGTCACCTGAATTTGCTTATGATGTGCCCAATTGCACTGCTGTGTACTTCCAGAGTAAGAAGCGTCAGTATGACCAGGAGGTAGAGAATCTCGAGCGGCAGCAAAAGCAGACCATCGAAAGGTTGGAACAAGAGCACACCAATCGACTGAGGGATGAAGCCAAACGCATCAAATCTGAGCAGGACAAAGAATTGTCCAAGTATCAGAACATGCTGAAAACCCGGAAAAAAGAGGTCAGTGCATCGTTTTGTTTTTGTTACTCTGCTGCAATTCTTGATTGTAGTTTTTACTTGTCATACACACGCCATGATCCAGTCCACGTGATATCCTCACCATTATTCAAACCCATACCAAATTCAAGATGAAGTAAAAGGGGGGAAAAAAAGTCCTGTTAACCTGGAAATGGTAGACATGCGCGGGTGGAAACCGGTGAACATGGAAAGCAAAGGCAATCAAATTTTCACATCTATTTATGGCAGATGTGTTAACAACATGCTACTGTCAGATATTAATACATGTATGTATTAAAAGTACGAATGGGGTCACTGATGGTGTAGGGGTGTGCGAGCAGTGTGATCGAGTCCCACTCAGGGACAGTGTGGATGTGGGCGTGACTGGTTATCTCTGTGTGTGCCCTTCGACTGACTGGAGACTCCCGGTGACTCTGAACGAGATTCGCGGTGTGGAAATTGGATGGATGGAAGTACTAGTGGTATCCGTATTTGGTATTATCTGTGACTAGTCCCAAGTGTTTAATAGTCCATAATGTTATCAGTCCGAAAAAAGTGGTCTTGAACAAAAAGTGGTCTTTATGACATTACTATATAGTGCTGTCATTGGAATATTTTTTTGTCTTGAGATACGAACAAAATTTCAAATTCACCTTGGTTTTCTAGCTTTGGGAGGACTATATCAGTTGATGGAAGTATCGCGCTATTAAGCTGGTGTGCCAAATTACTACCAATAGACCCCCACGGAAGTACAGGGAAAAACAATACGTTAGGTACAGTCGTGTTTTGTGGTCCCATTTTAGGTGTTTGCAGGTTATGAGGAGTGCAAATGTTTTTACTGTCTCTTTATAGACAGTACAAGAATGAGAGCAATAGTTCTCATGAAAAACATTGGGGGGTCTGGAATGGCCCCTCCGCGAGTCGTCACCTTATCGTGGTGGAGGGGTTTGCGTGCCCCTATGATCCTAGGAGCCATGTTGTCGGGGGCTTCATGCCCCTGGTAGGGTCACCCATGGCAAACGGGTCCTAGGTGAGGGGTCAGACAAAGCACGGCTCACCCAAGCCCCTTATGATGAGTGATATAAATGGACTTAGTTTTCCCTCGCCCAGACGCGGGTCACCGGGGCCTCCCTCTGGAGCCAGGCCTGGAGGCGGGGCTCGAAGGCGAGCGTCTGGTGGCCGGGCCTTCGCCCATGGGGCCCGGCCGGGCATAGCCCGAAATGGAAACGTGGGTCCCCCTTCCCATGGGCTCACCACCTGTGGGAGGGGCCGAAGGGGTCGGGTGCAATGTGAGCTGGGCGGCAGCCAAAGGCGGGGACCTTGGCGGTCTGATCCCTGGCTGCAGAAGCTGGCTCTTGGGACATGGAATGTCACCTCTCTGGCTGGAAAGGAGCCCGAGCTGGTGTGCGAGGCAGAAAGATTCCGACTAGATATAGTCGGACTAGCCTCCACACACAGTTTGGGTTCCGGTACAAGCCCTCTCGAGAGGGGCTGGACTCTCTTCCACTCTGGAGTTGCCCACGGTGAGAGGCGTCGAGCAGGTGTGGGTATACTTATTGCCCCCCGGCTGGGCGCCTGCACATTGGGGTTCACCCCGGTGAACGAGAGGGTAGCCTCCCTCCGCCTTCGGGTGGGGGGACGGGTCCTGACTGTTGTTTGTGTCTATGCACCAAACAGCAGCTCAGAGTACCCACCCTTCTTGCGGTCCCTGGAGGAAGTGCTGGAGAGCGCTCCTTCTGGGGACTCTATCGTTCTACTGGGTGACTTCAATGCTCACGTGGGCAATGACAGTGAGACCTGGAAGGGCGTGATTGGGAGGAACGGCCCCCCTGATCTGAACCCGAGCGGTGTTCTATTGTTGGACTTCTGTGCTCGACACGGATTTTCAATAATGAACACCATGTTCAAACATAAGGGTGTCCATGTGTGCACTTGGCACCAGGACACCCTAGGCCGCAGTTCGATGATCGACTTTGTAGTCGTGTCATCGGATTTGCGGCCGCATGTTTTGGACACTCGGGTGAAGAGAGGGGCGGAGCTGTCAACTGATCACCACCTGGTGGTGGGTTGGATCCGATGGTGGGGGAAGATGCCGGTCCGACCTGGCAGACCCAAACGCTCTGTGAGGGTCTGCTGGGAACGTCTGGCAGAATCTCCTGTCAGGAAGAGCTTCAACTCCCACCTCCGGCAGAGCTTTTCCCACGTCCCGGGGGAGGCGGGGGACATTGGGTCTGAGTGGACCATGTTCCACGCCTCCATTGTTGAGGCGGCCGACCGGAGCTGTGGCCGTAAGGTCGTTGGTGCCTGTCGTGGCGGCAACCCCCGAACCCGCTGGTGGACACCGGCGGTAAGGGATGCCGTCAAGCTGAAGAAGGAGTCCTATCGGGCCGTTTTGGCCTGCGGGACTCCGGAGGCAGCTGACAGGTACCGGATGGCCAAGCGGAACGCGGCTTCGGCGGTTGCTGAGGCAAAAACCCGGGCGTGGGAGGAGTTCGGTGAGGCCATGGAGAATGACTTTCGGACGGCTTCGGGGAAATTCTGGTCCACCATCCGGCGTCTCAGGAGGGGGAAGCAGTGCAACGTCAACACTGTTTACAGTGGGGATGGCGTGCTGCTGACCTCCACTCGGGACGTCGTGAGTCGGTGGGGAGAATACTTCGAAGACCTCCTCAATTCCACCTACACGCCTTCCATTGAGGAAGCAGGGCCTGGAGACTCTGAGGCGGATTCTCCAATCTCTGGGGTCGAAGTCACTGAGGTAGTTAAAAAACTCCTCGGTGGCAAGGCCCCGGGGGTGGATGAGATCCGCCCAGAGTTCTTAAAGGCTCTGGATGTTGTGGGGCTGTCATGGCTGACACGCCTCTACAACGTTGCGTGGACATCGGGGACAGTGCCTCTGGATTGGCAGACTGGGGTGGTGGTTCCCCTCTTTAAGAAGGGGGACCGGAGGGTGTGTTCCAATTACAGGGGAATCACACTCCTCAGCCTCCCTGGTAAGGTCTATTCAGGGGTGCTGGAGAGGAGGGTCCGTCGGGAGGTCGAACCTCGGATTCAAGAGGAGCAGTGTGGCTTTCGTCCTGGCCGTGGAACAGTGGACCAGCTCTACACCCTCGGCAGGATCCTCGAGGGTGCATGGGAGTTCGCCCAACCAGTCCACATGTGTTTTGTGGACTTGGAGAAGGCGTTCGACCGTGTCCCTCGGGAGGTTCTGTGGAGGGTGCTTCGGGAGTACGGGGTGCCGAGCCAACTGATAAGGGCGGTTCGGTCCCTGTATCACCGATGCCAGAGTCTGGTCCGCATTTCCGGCAGTAAGTCGGATTCGTTCCCAGTGAGGGTTGGACTCCGCCAAGGCTGCCCTTTGTCACCGATTCTGTTCATAATTTTTATGGACAGAATTTCTAGGCGCAGCCGAGGCGTTGAGGGGGTCCGGTTTGGGGACCTCAGCATCGCGTCTCTGCTTTTTGCAGATGACGTGGTGCTGTTGGCTTCTTCAGGCCGTGATCTCCAGCTCTCGCTGGAACGGTTCGCAGCCGAGTGTGAAGCGGTCAGGATGAGGGTCAGCACCTCCAAATCCGAGTCCATGGTCCTCGATCGAAAAAGGGTGGAATGCCCTCTCCGGATCGGGGATGAGATCCTGCCCCAAGTGGAGGAGTTCAAGTATCTTGGAGTCTTGTTCACGAGTGAGGGGAGGATGGAGCGTGAGATCGACAGGCGGATCGGTGCAGCGTCGGCAGTAATGCGGACCCTGTACCGGTCCGTTGTGGTGAAGAGAGAGCTGAGCCAAAAGGCAAAGCTCTCAATTTACCGGTCGATTTACGCTCCTACCCTCACCTATGGTCACGAGCTATGGGTCGTGACCGAAAGAACGAGATCTCGGATACAAGCGGCCGAAATGAGTTTTCTCCGCAGGATGTCCGGGCTCTCCCTTAGAGATAGGGTGAGAAGCTCGGTCATCCGGGAGAGACTCGGAGTAGAGTCGCTACTCCTCCACGTTGAGAGGAGCCAGATGAGGTGGCTCGGGCATCTTATCAGGATGCCTCCTGGACGCCTCCCTGGGGAGGTGTTCCGGGCATGTCCCACCGGTAGGAGACCCCGGGGACGACCCAGGACGCGCTGGAGAGACTATGTCTCTCAGCTGGCCTGGGAACGCCTTGGGATCCCCCGGGATGAGCTGGATGAAGTGGCTGGGGAGAGGGAAGTCTGGGAGTCCCTCCTAAAGCTGCTGCCCCCGCGACCCGACCCCGGATAAGCGGAAGAAGATGGATGGATGGATGGATGGATGGATGGATGGATGGTCTGGAATGGATTACAATTTGTTTCAGTGGGAAAAGATGATTTGAGATATCCACTTGGTCATGAAATGATTTACACGCTCATCTAAATGCACCTTTGGGACAGGGTATCAATCTAACCTTTTCATCAAAATATATTAAAAAAAAAAAAATTAAAACAGCTAATGCAGTGTAATTTAATAACATTAGAATAAACACATCAAGTCTTTTGCTCCTTTTCTCACCCAGCTTTTGTGTTACTATTTTCCATATACTGCTCATAACTTCCCTTGCTGGACAAACAGGAAGTGAGACTCTCTCCAAAGCATGTGAGAAATGCTATTATGAAGCGTATTAAAGGGGATATTATTTAAGCACCCCCAAAGGAGGTAACGAGTGTTCAATTTGTGGTGGATTCTTATTTTCCGACGCTATAGCTTCCCCGCAACTCTTGCATAAATTGTTTGCATGCCAAGTACTGTATAATGATGATACAGCTAGAGTTTTTCCTCCTTCAACCATCCACTTGCACGTTTGCTCTGTCAGGGACAGTGGGGGACCTGTGTACAGTGCATAGTGCAATGTGTAATATACAGTACTTTGATCCACAGGGAGTGGCCTATGTTATGATTCAGTCCTTTCAGTTGTCCTCCTGTACCCTGTGTAATGCTCCTGTACAGGATGTAAGTGAACTCACCTGTGTACATTTTGTTTTGAATGCATCCTCATTGGAACTGAGAATGCATTCAGATGGGATTGTTACCTTACGCATCCACTAAACACCAAGCTTAAGATCACTTTTCAATTTGAATAAAGTAGATGAAATGTTTTTTTAGGGTGGGCTGTCAATTTGTGAACCTCATGTTAAAAAGTTAAATATTTGTATTTATTGTGTGTAATGTGAACCGTGTTGGCCAGTATATAGTGATTTATAAGCAGGTCATAGTTTTTATGTCAGTGTCATCAGATCAAACTGTCTGCTTTGTTCCTTGCTTTGTGTGTAAATAGACATTGTACCTTTATATACATTCGGACATTGGTTTACTTTTACCTTTTTTTTTTTTTAGGGATTATTGCCATTTTCAACTCGAAAGTTACATAAGGAACATGGAAGTGTAAAGAAAAATATTGACTAAATTAGTTGTATAACTTCACATATAGGAGCAGGAGTTCCTTCAGAAGCAGCAGCAGGATCTTGACAGCGCTCTGAAGAAAATTATCCAGCACCACAAACATGAGCTGGCCACCATCGAGAGAGACTGCCTCAACCACAAGCAGCAGCTTCTTAGAGGTAATGATAAGTGTCACTTCTGTTGGCTTGTGTGGTTTTCGTGCCACAACCATATGCAAGAAGGAAGATCGTGATTTTTCATAGTTGCCACATACCAACATTCAGTCGTACAATAGTCATTTCTTTTCTAAGTACATGTCATTTGTTTCCAAATTAAGGATACAAAACTTTGAGTCCATAAGCACATATTTATTTACCGGTGTTAAAATTATACTTGACCAAATGTGCTCAAAATAGAGAATCAATCATGGAGAAAAACGCGGCTGGCCCACTTTATAATTTTACCCCTCGTCAAGAATGTGTGAGTGCTTTTTTTATCATTTGGACAACAGGGGCTTTTCCCCCATTTATTGTGACCGCTGGCATTCAGCGTGACATTTTCTTCAAATTAGATAATCCCTTTCTTTATGGAAAAAGGCGCCGTCCCGCTCTCCTTCGATTAGTGAACATCTTGTTATTGCATACTAAACATGCATGGGATTTAGTATGCTCACAAAAATATTTTCTGAGAAGAAACATGCTGAACCAAGTCATGGGAGCCTGGTTGAGGATTACTTTCACAGGCAGCAAAGGTGACTTTACAGCTTCAAATCTCCTTGCACACAAGCACTTAAAGCCTTCGTCCATTTTGTATACCATTTGTTCTGTGCAAGTCACATGGAACCTAGATTCCATCCCACTTAACTTCAGGTAAGAGTTGACTGATCAGCTATCATTCACTGGAGCACTTTTCTGATTTACTGCATGTCATCTGACATCAGAAAAAAATTTACTCGTTTACAAAACTGCCAGTTTTGTCCTGCTGTTTTTTTTTTTTTTTACCTTTGCATATTTATGTCTGTCCGCACATAGCAAGGGAGGCTGCCATGTGGGAGCTGGAAGAGCGTCATCTGCAGGAGAAACACCAACTGTTCAAGCAGCAGCTGAAAGACCAATACTTCATGCAACGACATCAGCTGCTGAAAAGACATGAAAAGGTGTGCCTTATTGTCCTACTCGCACTCACTTTCCAAGTTATGCCTCCACATTTATTGTACAGTGGAACCTGAGACTATTTTATTTCCTCCCCTGCAGGAGATGGAGCAAATGCAGCGCTACAACCAGCGACTGATTGAAGAGATGAAGAACAAGCAGACTCAGGAAAGAGCCAGACTGCCAAAGATTCAACGCAGTGAGGCCAAAACCCGCATGGCCATGTTCAAGAAAAGTCTTCGCATCACCGGAGCTGTTGTCACACCGGAGCAAGAGAGAGAGAAGGTCAAACAGGTAATAGCAATGTGCACTACCGTAATTGCCGGACTATAAGACGCACCGGATTATAAACCGCACCAGCTAAAATTCAGGGATATTTCAGTTTTTTTCTTACATAAGCCTCACCGGACTATAAGCCGCACGTGCACACGAGTTTTTTACAAAGAAAGACAGTACATAGAAAGCCTTTTTAACGTTTTAATAACATACTTGAACATGTCTTTCTAAACATTGCCTGTGACGCAGCAGTAGTACCGCAGCAACGCGGAAGTGTGCACGCGAGTTATTAGCAAAGAAAGACTGGACACAACGTTTTTTTAAAGCTTTAATAACATACTGTTAGGTTACGGATTTTAGTTATTGATCTGACTCCAAATTGCGATCAACACTTAACACATAAATTGCTATGTCCTAATCCACACACTGGCGCACCTGACAATTTTGCGAGTTTGTTCTGTCAAAGAGAAGACCAGTAGATCAATCAGACCAAATTTACCAATTGTTTATTCCTGACAAAGCGCACTAATACAGGCCTGGGTCCCGGGTCCCTCACACTAAAATTCGTGCGTTTTTGTGACCACTAAAAGACGACACATTCTTCCGGGTTGCCCAGTTTTGAAGAAACACAATATGAATATTAAAGCACGCAAAACATTGTGAGATGATTGGTCGATGGCCATCTCCTCCCCGTGTCGGTGTTATGAGGTCAGGCGGTTGGGATTTCCCCGCGAAGCCCGACCACCTGGACGTGATGTTGTTCTCGTTTCTCACCGACCTTGAGGTGTTCTCGTCCGGTACTCCCTGTCTGGGCCTATTCCACAACACTTCGAAGAAAACAAGTTCATGCAGTTTGCCTCCACATTCTTTGCCACCCACCAATCCACACGATCACTCCAATACTAGATAATATATTAATATAATTATAAGTTTAACACTTAAAAATATGTTTGCAAACTGCCGAAAGCACATTTCCCTTTAATACCTTAACATTTCTTTCCAAACACTGCCTGTGACGCGGCAGTAATACCGCAGCAACACGGAAGTAACACAGCAAAGTCACTGAGACGCGGCGGTAACACAGCAGCAACATGGTAGCACAGCACTAACAGGGCTGGTTAAAAAAACCATAGCAGTAAAAGTAAAAAAAGAGCCGTCTTCATCTTCCTCCTGTGCACTGAAACCATCGAAGTCTTCCTCCTTAGTGTCCGATTGGAATAGCGTTAGATATTCTTCGCCTCACACTTTCTCAGTCTCTCTTTCGTCGTCGGTTTTATGCATTTCTTCGAATGTGAAAAGGGTCTGTTCATGCTAATCTTATTTATGCACGAAGCGCTAAATTACATTAAACTAGCGAGCGACACGTATAGCTTAAAAGCGGCATCATATGCATTTCTTTTGTCCCCCATAATGACGGTTTGTGTATAAAAGCTTCCTGTCTTCGTGTGGATGCGGGTGTGTGCGTGATGCGCGAAATGTAAACACAAACTAGCACGTCTTCTTCGGCGCATTATCTCTTCTTCGTCTGTCTCGCTCTTGCTTCCTGCTTAGACCGCCCCCTGGAGACTGGAGGCCGTACCAATCCATAAGTACGCTCCAGAGTAGACACAAGACAATGTCATCAACATCGACTGCCTTTGGCTTAAAAGCGGCATCATATGCATTTCTTTTGTCCCCCATGATGACGGTTTGTGTATAAAGGCTTCCTTTCAGTAATGTCCGTCTTGATCGCGTTCTGCGTGATGCGCGAAATGTAAACACAAACTAGCACGTCTTCTTCGGCGCATTATCTCTTCTTCGCCTGTCTCGCTCTTGCTTCCTGCTAGAGCGCCCCCTGGAGGCCGGAGGCCATAAAAATCCATAAGTACGCCGCGCCGCCGTTTAAGGTTCAAAGTAACCTTCTGAATAAAATGCATTAAAAGTTCACATTCATTACAACTTGTTTTTGGTGCGCAAAATGTCAGAAGAATTGGATGTAAATGCTGATTGATTGGGTTTAATACAATGCAGATGGTCCAAACAGCGCCACTGCTTTGTGTAATCTCTGAGTGACATGGCAGAGTAAGAGAAAGGGTTTAGAGCACAGGTGTCAAACTCAAGGCCCGGGGGCCAGATACGGCCCGCCACATCATTCTATGTGGCCCGCGAAGACAAATTGTGCATCAAATTCGTGTGTCATTACTAGAATTGCAAATTGTCTTCACTTTTAATATCTTTTTTTTTTTAATATTTGACCAGTTTTTACTCATCTGATTTGAAAACGAGTTATTTGTCAGTTTGTTTTGTAGCTTTTACTGTATATAATAGTGTTAAGAGTAAAAGTGATCAAGTCATCACAAAAATCACGAAAAAAATCTTATATAAGCCGCAGGGTCCAAAATTTTGGAAAAAAGTCGCGGCTTATAGACCGGAAATTACGCTAAACATAATTTTGACCAAAAGCCTCCAGCAAATTGCTATCACTCTTTTTTTTTTCTTGTCTGGCTGAAATTGGTGAGCAACTGTGTATTATAGGCCCCCTTCAAATTCTTGTTTTTCCTTCGAAACTTTCATATCCTATTCAAGCAAGATGACCCGAAATCACCTCGCAGGTCGTTCCGATTCTAGCAACACTGGAAGAGTGCCTCAATGCAAGCTTTAAGCCTCCTTTCGCAAATGTTACGCTTGACCGTTTACGAAAGGAAAAGACATACTATATCTCACCTGGCCTGTGAATACTCATTCATCCAGATCAGTTCATTCTTAGGGCATGGAATCAATCGTAACCGGACTGTCAAATGGTTGCCCTAGAAGACGTTCCGCTTCTCATCTTAGCAACAGTTCGTGCTACAAGGCGGGGTTAGGACTGAACTGACCTGTGTTGTTGTTCGGAAAACTCAATTATTTATTCTCCAAGTTGAAGTCGCACCCTAACTATTCTTTTGGAATGAGCGAGACCCCTCTGTCTGTCAACAAGAGTCGTTGGGTGGAAACTCCTTTATTAATATTCCATTCAGAAGGTAGTGGAGCTGACTCAAGCAACTAAGAGACTGCTTTGTTGTTTGATAGAGGGAAAAACAAAGGTAACTGTGGAATGGATGAAAGGATGGCATTGTATGTGGGGGGCATAGGTGGTGTCCTCCTTTCCGTGTACAAGATTGTCATGATGGGGGGGGGAGTACCTTTCTGTCTGTAAATTGTTCCATGGAAAGGACAGCTCTGAATTCTTTTCAGCAAACAAGCCAAGGTCATTAGTACAGATATGGGGATGACACATGGGTTGAACTTAAAAGCCAATAAATGCAAGCATTCACAGAGCACATTAATGGTGGATAGTGGACCGGGTATAATCACACCACCAAATCGTTGTGTCATGTGTCCATGAACTGCTAATCAGGTCGGGAAATCTTCCAAATAAATGTCACCCAAACAAGTTTGCGACCCCTCCACTTCACTGTAGGGTGAATTGCGGAATGGCTCCCTCATAGGCGCAGAGGCAAGTCCCATAAAATATTTATGTGCCCAACATACAGCCCAACTACTTGCAATTAAAAAAAAAAGAAGAAATTAAAAGTTAATTTTCCATATAACGTGTAGTGTCTCTCTAAGTTTGCAGTTCAAGAAGAAAAGAGACAAAAGAAAGAGCGACTCCACCAACATCAGAAACATGAAAACCAGATGCGAGATTTACAGCTGCAATGTGACGCCAACATTCGAGAGCTGCAGCAGTTGCAAGTACGGCTTGTAAATGATTCTTTTCAGTGTTTTAACGCTATATCCATTGACACCTTTTATGTTCTGAATTCACAGAATGAGAAGTGTCATCTGCTGATCGAACATGAGACGCAGAAGCTGAAGGAGCTGGATGAGGAGCATAGCGTGGAGCTGAAAAAATGGCGAGAGAAGCTACGACCCAGAAAGAAGGTGGTAACACTTGGATAATCATTTAAATTAAAAAAGAGCATCTGTGAGCTCAAAGTCAGGCATTGAAAGATACGATTTTATAACAATGCAAAATGCATCTTGAAAGAATTCACAGCACTTGATTTTTTCCACTTTGTCTTATATTGCACAATCATTCCAAAATGGAATGCATTTCCTCCTTAAACCACTCATCATAATGACAACCTGGAAAAAGAGCGGAGTTACTTTTGTTTGTTTGTTTGTTTGTTTGTTTGTTTGTTTGTTTGTTTGTTTGTTTGTTTGTTTGTTTGTTTTGTTTAGCTAAAAACAACATCCAGCTTTCAGCAGGCAGTCCTGAATTTTTTTCATTCATGAATAATGAAGGCCACTGTGGCTATTTACACCCAAGCATTAGAACCTTTCTGTATCCTTCAGATGTAGTATGCTTCAAGACATTCCTGTCTTGGCAATCAACAAACAAATTAGTTGACTTTATGCTTGGTTTGTTTGGACATGAACTATCGACTGTGGAACCTTACATGGACAGTTTGGGTGTGTGGGCCTTTAGAAATTACATCCAATCATCTGAATTATGAATGAGATATAGTGCTCACTGAAAAAGTTAAACGCTGAGAAAAGTAAACTATTCATACTGACAATGAACTAATAAAAGTAGACAATACTTTTGAATTGTAGTCAAATGTGAGAAAAGTAAAGTGCTGAGAATAATTTCTGGATGTGTTGCATGACAGGCTGAATTCAGGCTAGAAAATTGAAAATATCTCACTTAGAGGGAATTATAGTCTCAAAAGGAATATTCATACATATACGCTTATTATTAATACATGTTCATCTGACAAGAAACAGAACAAGCAAAATCCAAAGAGCAGCAAGGAGGGAAAATTAGAAATTTTTTTCAAAGCAAATTATGATGTTGCATGTTGGTACTTGATGGGTAATAAATATAGTTCAATATTGTTGTTTTCCCTTCTGGCTCACAGGCCCTGGAAGAAGAGTTTGCCAGGAAGTTGCAGGAGCAGGAAATGTTTTTTAAGATGAGCGGAGAGTCCGAGTGCCTTAACCCCTCCGCACAGAGTCGCATTTCCAAGTTTTATCCAATCCCCAGCGTCCAGTCCACTGGTTTCTAGGCCAACCCCTGCTGTCCTCTCAGCAGTTGGACTGATGTGGCTGAGCCTGTGCCTTTCTCTCCTACTTGGGCCACCAGCAGAGGATGTACAAGGTTTACCCCTCTTTGAACACCTCTGTTTCCTGCAGCTATTTATATCACATTTCTTGTAACGTTAATTGGAAACATTTTAGATGATCATAAGATTTCTGGTTATTATAAATCAATGATGAATCTGATCAATCCTAGTATGAAGCTCTGATTTAGAATCTTACTCTAGGTTGAGATGCAGCTGGGCTTAAATACAGTAGATCTAATTCATCGCTTTGCGTTTTTCTCCCCGCCGAATGCCTTTCTGTCTCAAGGTGGGAGAATCAAGCTGGAAATGGCAGGTGGCATTTTTCAGTTATGCATAACAGTGGAGAAGGTGTAAGACATTATTATAGCCAGAATCGCACATTAAAACAAGATGACAGTTCTATTGAGAACGTCATATGTGGAATCCAATAAATGATAGCACCACTGTGTTTTAGCAATAAACCAGCATTTTATTCACCACCAAAACAGTTAGAATTTTCCCATTATCCAGTTATGGGTAAAAATGAACAGTATTCAGTGACAATGACAAGATCCATCCTTTTATTATTGTGTACATGCAAATCAACAAGAACATTCATCTATGAGCTAAATTATTGTTTATTTCTTAATCAGCTTCACCAAAAACACATTTCTTTAGCAGGTGTCACAAGTCTGATTTGCTTAAATAGCCATAATGCTTTTGAAAGGTTAATTTGAGCTACAATGCATCAGATTTTTTTTTTTTTTGTAATAAATTCATCCTCACTGCATAAATTGTCTGGATTAAAAGAAACAAAAGATGAGCTCTTTGCATGTTTGTTCGTGTTTTCGTGTTTGTGTTTTTGGTTTGCTAGGATGTTCATATCTAATGAAGTTCAAGCAAAATGGGGGCCTGACTTGTTTAGGCTTTCTTGAATTATCAACTCATTTCATGCTCTTTCTATCAAGTGTTACTGAAGGTATTTAATAGTAAGGCACAAAAACAAAGTGGAAAGCTGTGCACTTTTTTTACATGACATAACTAAGCAATATTTCGGGTAAATAAAACCGGCCACTTACTTGCTTCTCTCATTTTGTATCGTAGAACAACTTAAAGCTGTAATCGTGAAATTAAGTCTTGTGTAGTTATGACTTTGCTGTGATATCAATTTAATAATTCATATAAAAATAATTCATTTTTAAAAATGTATAGTTTCTAGGTGGCCTCCGTCATGTAGATTTTCATTTTTCTGTAAATAAAGTTTCCTCTGTACTAAAGCTGTGCTTAGTCTTGCTATGAGTTCTTTGAAAATGGCCATATATATTTTTTCCCACAAGCTGAAACCCAAAAGTAAAGTTTGTAAAGTTGGTCCACTAAATTTTGTTTCAAGCTACATTCAACTGCACACAAGTACAAATTATATACACACTCTGAATATAATAACAGCAGTTGGTTTGATTGTACATGTGTCCAAGTCTAGTCACACTTGTGAATTAACAATAAAAGTTCCGGCTATTGGTTTAAAATTCCTTTTCAATACAATCCCTGATAGTGAAGCAGATACAGTAATAAAAAAATATTGCATACATTTACTCTTGTAAAATGAACAATTGTGCATCACACCAGGCCACCTTCGTCCACATAGTCATGTGGCTCAGACACCAGTATGCCTCTTTGACCTCCTTGAAACTGCTGAGTAGTCACCTGAAAAAGTAAGACATTGTTCAGTTTATATCAAATCAAGTTTTTTCGAGAGAGATAAAAACGTTGCCAATAAATAAAACCAACATTGTGAGAAACACCATAATCATAAAGTTATACAATTTTTTTAAGTATATTTAAAAAATGAATTGAATTTGATGACTCGAAGTCAGATGCAACTACATTAAATCGACAGTATGTAAATATTGGAGGTTTGTACAGTATGTCGCACATTATTGGTGTATGAGGTTCACTAAGGTCAAAACCCACCTAGTACAGGGAACTGAAAAATTGAGGTGTTGTATGTTATAAACTGCCAAACATCAAGCTGACCACTCACCGTTTTCTCCCTTGGGCCCTTGTTGTCCTGGATATCCACGGTCACCTGCATCCATACAAACAAAGTAATTTATGGTGATGGTTAGGAGGGAGGGAGGGAGGGAGGGAGGGAGGGATCTTAACCCATTTGATTTGGGGGCTCTGGACTGGTCTGCAGTCGTTCCCAGGACATGTGAAATACAATCATTCATTCATCTTCTAAACTGCTTATCTTCACAATAGTCGCAGGTATGTTGGAGCCTACATCTTCTAAACTGCTTATCCTCACAATGGTCACAGGTATGTTGGAGCCTACACCAGCTGAGTGGAGTGGTAATTTGGCCAAAGCCAGAATCTGAACTGTGAGACAGACATGTTAACGAATACCTCACAGTGCCACAAATGAAAAAAATTAGAATTCCGAATGGTAGCCAATATCAAAGTAGAGTATCAGTATTTTGAAAGTGTACCTCTGTCTCCTTTTGGGCCTGGGAATCCTATTTCCCCTTTTTGTCCTGGTCTCCCTGGTGCTCCGACAATGGCACCGTTTGCTGTGGGAGAAATGTGGAATTGTCATTTTGCACTTAATCTCATTCAGCTGTTTCATTATTGTTTTATTTTCTACAATTAGATTCGCAATGTTTTGAAAAGTCAAAAGTCATTTACTTCTGATAAATTCCACTAAATCAGTGACGTTTGCTTGGGAGCCAAACACTCGGCTGTATCCGGGAGCTCCTGGAGGCCCTGGAAGTCCTGGTGGCCCTTGAACACTGTGTTCGTAGTTGTTCCATCTTCTGTCACCAATTAAACCACGTGCTAGAAAAACATTGAATTGTAAAATGTCAATGTTTGCTTTCCAGTGTTTGTGTAACACGTCCCATAGATTGTCATGTGATTGCTTACATTGCAGGTATTCCACAAGATGTGTGTAATTCCCACTGGAACCGAACCCTTGACTTTGACCTGGAGGACCAGGAGGGCCTGGAGGTCCTTGGTGGATATGACTGCTGTACTCTCTGATGATGTCACGTAACACACCGTGAGCTATAAATGAGATAAATGGTGGTTTAGTTCATAGTGCTGATCAAATCTTCAATAATAATTGTATTACTCTGAAGAAAAGCTTGCTGAATCTGCAAAGCTGTAGTTCCATTGTACTTTATTGCTTAGTTAGGATTTGCATTAAATTCATATGGACAGGTGCTCTTTGAGTGTATTTTGTTTAGAGCAGGAAGCATTGTCAGAATCCACTTACATCTTATGTATTCCACTAGATCTGTTGCGTTTCCTTGAGAACCATACCAACGGGTGGACCCTGGAGGTCCAGGTGGTCCTCTTAGTCCTTGCCCAGAACGGCCATATTGATCTCTTCCAGAGTCATAGAGCAGACCTTGGGCTGAGGATGACATGTCCAGAGGGTTTAACACAGCATCTCTGAATGTAATGCTGCAGTTCCCAGCCATTTCTACGACAATTTGTCTGGAGGATCACTATTTCCAAGAGTCAAAGTCAAAAATGATTTTGGTTAAAAGAACCCCATGATTCAGAGTCAGATATGATCCAAACATCTGTTTGTCCCATAGCTTATGTTTAACGTCCTCAAGTTTGATGAACATCTCAGAGTAAAATAGCCTTGTAATTTAACATCTAAATTTGAGGGCAATCTGAGCAGATATGTACTCACATTTGATGTACTCCACAATATCCACAGCATTGTCTTGAGAACCAAACCACTGGCTGTATC
Organism: Syngnathus scovelli; assembly: GCF_024217435.2. Classification (NCBI taxonomy): domain Eukaryota; kingdom Metazoa; phylum Chordata; class Actinopteri; order Syngnathiformes; family Syngnathidae; genus Syngnathus; species Syngnathus scovelli. Next base: position 13,802,949 of record NC_090851.1, on the reverse strand, counting down.
CAGGAGGACCGGGAGGTCCTGGAGGCCCTTGGACAGCACCACCTTGAACAACATCCCGAAGCAGGCCATGGGCTACATGTAGACAGAGGTGATGAGGACAAGAGACACCAAAATAATTCCACTGTAGCACATGTGTCTTTCTTGTTTACCACCTACATTTGATGTAATCTGTGATTCCCACAGCCATACTGGAGTAGTCTCCAGTCTCCACGTTCCAATGCCTACCACCAGATACACCCGAATCTCCCTTTTCTCCTGGGGGTCCAGGAGGACCAGGTGGACCAGGAATGCCAAACATACCTCCTCTTGTCCTACCACCTTAAGACAGTTCCCAAATATTATCACATCGTCCACAGAGCCAGTTTCAAATGGAAGAAAAAATGCTTAACAAAGAACTCTTGACTAACATTTTGTACCAGAAATGTTTTGTACTCACTGCTCACATATTCCCGTCTATCTGCTGTGATTGTCTCGCCGTTCGCACCACCAATGTAGGTAAGTTCAGTGCTTGTCCCAGGTGGACCCATGGGTCCAGGGGGCCCTGGTGGACCTGGAGGACCTCTACCGGCGATACCTTTAAAATAACAAAGTCGTATAACAGTGTTGATTTAGTATCTAATATAATTATTTATCTATGAGAGTGAGAATATTCTTGTCACGAAACGGATGGAGCAGGGCGACCAAGTGCAGCTTGGACCAGGGTTTATTGAAGGGAACAACTAACAGACTCGGCAGACTGACGTAACTTACTAACAAAACCACAAACAGAAACTGAACAGACGTGAGACAAAAGACATCATGACATTAACAATGATCCGAAAGGGAGTGATAAATAGACAGGACTTAAATACAAGACAGGTAACAAGAGGCAGGTGACTGAGATTACAATGATTGTGAGGTAACACAGGAGGGGAGGGGCGAGTACACAGACGCGGACAGAAACCATGACAACCTACATATAAAACAACCAGGGACGAGTCGTGACAATTCTTTTTTCACACTCACTTTGCAAATATTCACGAACGTCTGAGCTCAAGTAGTTCCCAGTTCCTGATGCTCCAGGAGGTCCAGGTGGACCTGGCACACCAGGTGGCCCCTGGGGTCCAACAGCACCTGATTGGGTATAAGATAAATCTCCATTAGTATAAGACAATTTGATTGGATAAATGCCGTAAATACATGTTGTCACTTACTCGAGAAGCCATTTCCTTGTCCAGATGCACCAACCATGCCCCTCTCTGATGTCAGACAGACTCATGGTTAGACATACTGATGTTATCAAATCATAACGCTTCAATATTGTGAGACCAGCTTTAAGAAAAAGAGGCCCAATAGCCAACCATTAGGAAAGTTGCTACTGTGGACATGTCTTTGTTTGTCATTTAGTTATCATTTTATAGTACTAGCTTTTCTTCTACTGCCCTGATACTTTTCTGTTTGTTTATTTGCTTGTTTTTTTTCATGTTTTAAGGAGGTGTAAGGAGGGGTAAGGAGGTTTTCTCAAATTCATTTGTGGTTTTGCGTAATACTAATGCCAATGTAAGAAAATGTTATTGTACCTTTCATCAAACTGATGACACGTTCAGCCACTTCCTGCATGCTAAATCTATAACTTCCTTGACCTGGTGCTCCAGGGGGCCCTGGTGGGCCAGGTGGACCA